>NW_019394963.1:0-31656 GCF_000612105.2 Orussus abietinus | reverse complement strand
CAGGACAATTCTTAGATGATCAGGAGTGATGTGTCAAAGTTTCGGACAGTTTGGTCTAATACCCTTAAAAAAAAGTGTTGCATTCGAATCGACTGTTTTGAAGGGTGTTTCACTTCACCTTAAATATTTCTTTGGAACTATTAAAAGAAACATTTCTTGAGTATAGTTGTTTGTTTTTGCTCACAGTACCTCTGAGTCGTCTGGGGTGCAATCGGAGTTGGAGCAGTTAGATTCGTCGGGATCTGGAGAACTGTCGCATCCAGAGCTGCCACAATTGTCGCAGTCCCAGCTGGAACACTCTGAACTTCCTGAACTTTTTGGGGGAGTGATGTTATCGTTATCACAGCTCGAGTTAGAACAATCTGGATCTTCTGGACTATCCGGGATCGCACGGCCGCAGCTGGACCCGCTGCAGCTGGACGAGGAATCCTCGCAATCGTCTCCGATGCAATCCTCTTCGGAAGAGGTGGGGATGGGATGATCCACGCAGGAAGATCCATTACACTCCGTGTGATTGCAACCGAAGAGGTCGCAATTAGGAGCATTTGGAAGAGGCAAGTTGCAGTAGATACCGACGCATGGTTCCTCAGGAATCGGCGGAGGTATTTCCGGTGAACAGTTTCCGTCTTCGCAGGAGCAATCTGAACCTTCGCAAGATTCGGGATCGGGTCTCGAACAATCCCCTTCGCTGCAGGAACAATCTGGGCCGATACAGGGCAGAGAACATTCGTCACCTAGAAAGGAAATACTTGCTGGTACTCCGAGAAGATCTGACTAAACCGAAGAAATATTTGAACGGCAGGGAAGAAGTATTTCATTCAAACAATAATAACTTTCCTCGAATGAGCTGGAATAAATCTGATGAAACGTTTCTTCGGAATTATGACGATTTATTTGAGTTTATTCGAGCCAAAGATTTATTCTTCGAATTAACTAAATATTTCTTTGGCTCGGTGAAATTTTATTCCCGGTCCAAGGATACTGGATACTCGAAAAGCGTACACGGATTAAGGTGAAGTGAAACCCCCTTCAAATCAGTCGATTCGAATACAATACTTTTTTTTAAGGGTATTAGACCAAACTGTTCGAAACTTTGACACGTCACTTCTGACTATCTAAGAATTCTCCTGACACATTCAAAATTTGGATTTTTCAAAAAAATTTTTTAACTCAGTCCAGACCAGAATCAAAATGGCGTCGAGCTCTCATATTTCGATCAATATGCAATTATCGAAGGCCCTGATATGAGAATCGAAAGGGTCAGGACAATTTTACAATTTAGAACACTCTGGTAATCGATAAACTCGCATTTGAACGGGATAAGGGCAAAAAAAGTGTTGTATGCGCTTCTATGCCAAAACGATGGGAATACGAGGTCTTGGAGTGAAAATTTAATTGACCTGGAAATCACAGATGGCGCAGGGGGTCCCTCTGCAGTCAATTAGGGCCCCAGAAAGCATGAATCCAGAGGATTTCTGGAGTTTTACTTCGATTTCTTGATAATTATTGTACGAAAACGACAGGCGGTGTATGCCATTTGGTACAATACCCAATATAATTCGGTATAGCTGTCGATATAAAAACGAACGTCGGCAACGTAGGCGTTTAGATAAAATCTTCTTTATCGACGTTGATCAAGTTCCTCGACGTGTTTCACTTCACCTTAATGATATTCTGACTTTATAACGTTCTGTCGAAATTAATATCTGGGGGGAGAGATGGTAATGAACAATCCGAACCAGTACATGGTAAAAATTGGTTATTACCTTCACAAGTACAATCTGGACCTATGCAAGGAGGTGGTGAGGGTGGGCAGTCTGGACCTGTGCATAAAAGAAATGATAATGAACAATCTTCGTCATTGCACGAACAATTACGTAATGGCCAATGTACATTAGCAAAACAATTGTTACCTTCGCATGAACAATCTGGACCCATGCACGGAAGAGGCGTTTCAGGTGAACAATCTGAATCTATATATACAAGGGACATCAATGAACAACTTTCATCATTACAGGAACAATTTAAATCAATTTAAGATAGAAAACAATTGTTACCTTCACATGAACAATCTGGTCCTATGCATGGAAGGGGCGGCAAAGGTGGACAATCTGGACCTATACATAGAAAAGATGTCAATAAACNGGAAGGGGCGGCAAAGGTGGACAATCTGGACCTATGCATAGAAAAGATGTCAGTGAACAATTTTCATCACTACAGGAACAATTTAGGTCAATTTAAGATAGAAAACAATTGTTACCTTCACATGAACAATCTGGACCTATGCATGGAAGAGGTGGTAAAGGTGAACAATCTGGACCTGTGCATAGAAAAGACGTCAATGAATAATTTTCATCACTGCAGGAACAATTTAGATCAAGATAGAAATCAATTGTTACCTTCACACGAACAATCAGGACCTATGCATAGAAAAGACGTTAATGAACAATTTTCATCACTACGGGAACAATTTAGATCAAGATAGAAAACAATTGTTACCTTCACATGAACAATCTGGTCCTATGCATGGAAGAGGCGGCAAAGGTGGACAATCTGGACCTATGCATAGAAAAGATGTCAATGAACAATTTTCATCACAACAGGGACAATTTAGGTCAATTTAAGATATGAAACAATTGTTACCTTCACATGAACAATCTGGACCTACGCACGAAGGAAGCGGTAAAGGTGGACAATCTGGACCTATGCATAGAAAAGATAGCAATGAATGTTTGCCACTACTCGAACAATTTAAATTAACTCTAGGTATGAAACAAAAGTTGCCTTCGCACGAACAATTTGAACCTGTGCACTAAAATAACACCTTAAGGGGATGTGAAAGTGGTATCTGAGGGGTCAATCGTTCATGAAACTTTTCTCCAGAGTGGGTGCACCGAATTATCTGAAGCTTTAATACGTAACTATGGAAGCCCTAAGGAAGAAGGCAATGCTCGTGGAATTTCATTTTTCGAAGAAAAAAAACTGTCTTTTTTGGTTTTTGTCCGAGATAAACATACACTTTCTTTGAAAAAATGAAATTTCACGAGCATCGCGTTCTTTCATAGAGCCTCCATGATCTCGTGATAAAGTTTCATATGATTCGGTACGCCGAATTTGAAGGAAAGTTTTATATATATTGTGACTTTTTGGTATGTATATATGTCACTTTCATATCACCTTAATACCGAACAATTCTTTGCAGAAGTAATCAGCACCAAATGAAGGTATTCTTACCTTTGCATAGGCAATCTGAACTCTCACATCGCGGCTTCTTGCAGAACGGTTCGACACAATCAGATATGTTTAAGTTCGGTTCCAAGCAATTATCACCTTCACAGATAACAGTCGGAGTCGTAGATTGTCGGAGTCCGTCGATATCAATCGAAGGGGTAGGTTCCTCTCCAGTGGTGACATCCAAACTTGCCGTAGTTTCAGTTTCATCGCGAACAACCGTCGTTTCCGGAATAATGTCCGGACAAACCGGACAAGTATCAATGTTCAAACCGCAGTTGCATTCTCTAGCACTGCACCTTCCACACAACTTCTCATTATCAACCTCAATCAAGAACTGATTGATCAACACCTTGACATCGGCGCTGATATAAGGACACCTGCTGATGATGAGCAACCCCCTGCGAAGGCATTCCCTGGGTCTTGTGCAAGACAATTGAACGGTGACGTTTTTCGTGTCCCACAACCTCTCTTTCAGGGCGTCCTTGATAAAAATGACGTCCTGGAACTCTTCCAACCCCCTCAGGTTCTCGTAAGAGTCCAACAATTGCAACAATTCGTTAACATTCTCCACCATCCGACTCCTGTGCCAGAACTCTGCATGCACCTGAAGAGCGGTAACAATGTCCACGGCAAAAGGGATGGACCGGATCTGCTCCAGGATGTTCAACAACAGCTGATCGGGACTACTGTGTCGGTACCTGTCTATCAACAAACACTTAATGTGAATATTTAGACTGTAAATCAGGTGCACCAGGTAATCCTTGGCGTCGCTGATGTCCTGACACACCAAATCGACAGGTATCACCAAATCGAACAGGTACTTGAACCCGACGGTTTCGTTCTCAAAGATGGTGCCGAAGTTCTCGATGTTCGGGCTGATGGAGCTGAGTTTTCGCACCAGGTGTTTCGCCAGCACCCTGGAGCCGGCTCTGATGTTCTTCGGGAATTCCGTCGTGTAGTTCAACAGGTAATCCTTCAACAGAGCGCTGATGGAACGGTATTGCGTGATCTCTTTGGCTTCTATCAAGGTGAGGTTCCTTTTCTCCCAATCGCGGTCCCAGTTGACGCGTTGATAGAGGCTTTTCTCCGCTGATAACACCTCATTGTTGTAGCTGTCGTACTGGATGTGGTTTAGGAGCTCCACGACTAGCTGGTGGGTGAACAACAAGTCGCCATCTTGGAGTCTCTTCAGGATAGATCTCAGGGAGAATCCTTCGGGATAGTGCTCTTCTAGGAAACTTAGGACCTCGTTTGTGTAATTCTTCGACTCGTCTTCGTATCGAAATAATTCTGGAGTGTTGCTGATGCCGATGCAAAGGGTGATCGTTTCTTCTGGGTATGTCTTCAGGTACTCGTGCATGTACTCGCAGATTCTCGAGGGCTGCACGTCCCCGTCTTTTCTGATCCCTGGAATTATGCTGAAGATGTTGTATTGTCGCTGGAACGTTTCTTGGTAGATCCTGAAGATCTCTTCTAGCTGACCTACTCCGTAATTCTCGTACGTTTCGTAGGCTAGGTGCCCGAAACTCTTCAGGATCGTTTTCCGTAATTCTTGGCCATACCTTAGAAGGTATATCGTCGCTTCTTGAAGACTTTCCACTTCTTTGTTCAGGTCTTCTTCTTGCAATTGTTGCTGCACGTGAAATTCTGCACGAGCACTGAGGGATGAGGCATTCGCTGGTAGAATGTCTCTTCGGAGGAGAGCGTAATCAATTCCCTGGAAGAAATTTTAATCCTTTATTAATCCACGCTTTTTAACTCTTGATAATGAACATTTACATAGTTTAATCTGAAAATTATTCATAATATTTCTGGTGGAGGTTTTCATTTCCCATGTATTTAGAAATACATTACAAATGTGCTGAGCATTTCTGTTAACATTTCTATTTCCTTTAACGACATTTTTTTTTATTTCAGGATTATTTCGGAGACAATGCTTTACTATGGACAATGACATAGTTTTGTCAGAAAATTATTCATGGTATTTGTAGTTCGAGTTTCTTGCAGGTCTGTGTAATTATGGTATAAACAATATATAAATAATTTCGACAATATTGGTCAATAAATGCTCGAATGGCTCCGGGGAATAAAAAGCGCTCGTAAAGTTTCAATGAACGGTGGTGAAATATATCTTTAGTGTCCAATTTGTTCCACTGGTACATTGTGCCGTACTTACAACATTCACGGTCATTGAAACATTATCCGATAGCGTTTTTACTGTCGCGGTAATTATTGCAGAGCCGTAGACTATAAAAAAAGAGGCTTCCTGTGTGGCGTGGATTTTGTGACTCGATAAAAATACTTACAAGTGCAATATCCCGACAATGTTTAATTAAATCGATAACATCGCCGTATTTTTCAGTTTTTTAAGCGAGCTCACATCTATAGTTCCCTTTTCCCCGAAGAATTTAGTCGAAAAGTAAATTGTCTTTATAATGGCGTCAATTGCTGCGATTTACAATGATGCATCCTCTAATTTCCGTATTTCACGCACTGAAATAAGAAATTTCATTGAACCAAAGAAATGCTTCTTTGAATGGTAACAAAAAATGTTGTTAATTCAAGGAATAATTATTTAATTGAAATAAATTGTAATAATTCCGAAGAAACGTTGGATCCAATTTATTCGAGTTCACTTGAGCCGAATAATTATTCTTTTACTTAACAATACATTTTTTTGGTATTTCGAAGAATTATTTCTCAGGTTCACTGAAATGTATTTTTTTCAGTAGATACAAGAGATGCGAGAAATTCTACTCTTAACTTTATCTGTCTATGCGTACCTAAAGTAATTTTCTTCGCATTTATCATAACAATCTGTTCCCCAAATTTCGCATAATTAATTGAATTAACTAATTACGGTGCAGTCCAAGCGACCCCGAATCGCCTGAACTAGATTTCTCTGAATTCTCCTTAACCCAATTTTGCGGAATCGATCGTACCAAAGGCTCGCTCTGCTTAATAATGTTCCGATTAATATGCCGACATCTACTTCGTCCTCCCCGTATTAATACTTAATTATCCAGAACGCCCACGGAATTAAACTTGCAGTTGTAACGATATTCGCCGCAGCTAAATACATCCCTTAAAATTCTGGAACACATTACAGTACGTAGAAACGTATTTCCCGGAATAAGGATAATAATAAAACGTGACTAGAATAAAGGTAAAAAGACCATCAAATTAGGAAATCAAAATGGCGGACATTACTGCCTTCGCTGAGGATGATGGGAAGGCATTCATGTCTCCCAATGGGCGGAATAACAAAGAATTTACAGGTTTTCGTGTAAATTCAGGTTATATGTTGACGCTTGATATTTAATAAAGCAACTAACCAAGAGTGGAGTAATTGAGATCGCACGAATAACAGAATGGCGTTTAAAATAGAACGAAGAGGAATTAAATTACGGAAAGGCGGGAATTTCAAAATGAAGGACCCAACTCACCACGTATCACCATAGGGTAGAAAAAGATGGAAGAACGATAATATTTTACGTTATCAGTTAACTAGCAAACTGACTAATAGTAAACATATTAATAATACCTATTTCCGATTAAATGGTCACATCCTCCTGGGCGTCTACATCAATTAAAAGTCCCATAAAATTAACAATTAAAATTTGAAATTCCGTGCCCCGACACAAATATACACTTATTCAATATTTCCAAACAAACGTATAATCTCACAACATCACGTTACAATTTCGCAGAATTGTGTAAAATTAAAATACCTATGTTACGTTACAAAATAATTAATAAAATTAACACACCGGGTTTGAAATTTCGGTAGAGCGGTATAAAATCAGAATATTAATAAGCAGTGCATACATATGCATTGAGAGTATCCAGCATCCCTGCACTGATAAAAAATGTCATTGAACCAAAGAACTATTTACTTAATTCAAAGAATAATTATTTGACTCGAGCTGAAACAAATCGTCATATTCCGAATAAACGTTTCATCCAATTAATTCGAGTTTATTAGAATCAAATAATAACCCTTTGAATTAACAAAATATTTCTTTGGTTCAATGAATTTTTTTCTCAGGGCGCATCTCACCTGGGCACAGTTAAGCATCGAAAGAAGGCAGCAGAAGATGGGCACGAGGGCGCCTCGGAATGCCTTCGGCTTGGGCGCCATCTTGGTGATCTTTGGAAGGCGTCCTTCTTTGATGGTCCTGGCCTCGCCTTGCGAAGAGATCGCTCCGGAAAAAACAGTGCTAACTGTTCGACACTTGCCAGGGCTTATATCGAATCGGTGATCGGTCCCGGGTGTCGATGGAGTTCCATGTAGGTGGGCGATGCGAACGGGTGTCACACCCATACCGCCCCGAGACGCGTCGTAACGAACCGAGATTTGAAATTAATTATAAATGGTCCTCAGCGATGCGGGGTGAGGCGAAGACTCGGACTTATGGTCGGCTCGCAATTTACGGCACTAATCTGATTTCCGATCGTACTTCGTTATTGTCGTAAAGCTTGGCATTTCATTGTTTTAATTGCGCGCGCTACCCCGAGATCCGCAGCGGCGTCGCCGCCATTACTGGCCGATCTTGGACGCGGAATTATTCCGGAATTCTCTGGATATGAAGAATTGCGAATAATGTAGTTTACTTATCTTTTGTTAATAGACGTTAACGTCGATATTCCGGGTGCAGGGAGGTGTATGTAAGCGTGTATTCAACGATAATTACGGATATTCGGGAATATTGGGCGTTGGTCATGGCCGCCATTGTGGATTTCCTGTTTCGCTTCACAGGGATGAATGGCGGCCGCAATCCGGAAAAACTTTTTTGATACAATGTTTAGTTCCCAGGAGTTTGTTTGATTGAGTGCTCGTAGAAGTAATTAACCCAGAATTCGATACTTTTTATTGGCGACCATATCGAGACAAGGGTGCGATATGCGGCCGAACGACATCGAGAGTTCGCGTCACGCTTCACCGTCGATCTGCAAATATGAGCCGGCTGTAATTGGCCGATATTAAATTCTAAATCCTATATCTATACGACGAAGGCTCGAGGCTAAACTATTTAATCGGCCCTCGTAATCTTCCGACTAATTAGTCGAGTTTTTTTGGAAAGTTCCGAATCGACCGTAGTAAATAATTAGTCGACATTTCGGCATTTTCCAGCTCTAATCGAGAACATTGAAAGAAAATTTTTTAAGTCCAGCATAGGTCTGACTAATGTCCTCGTTATCAAAGAAATATCGCATTCCACGCTGAGGAAAATTCAGCGAAGAATTCAGTTAATTTGAGAATTTGTTTGCTACGAAACTGTTGTTAATGAAATCTCGGCGAGTTTCTTCGATGAGTTGTAAGGCAATAGGACACCTGCAATTTCATCGTTTACAGGTAATTGCCGACACGGAATGTCTTTCGGCGAGATCGATGGCCTCCATTTTGAAAGTCCAGAGGTCTTAAAACTTAAGACCCGTGTTGTTCTTACTTCCTCTTAAATAGATAAGCGAGCACGAATTAGCGATCGGTTAGATTCAATCATGTACCGCCGATTTCACGCCCCGTCAGGGTCAGAATGCAACTGCAATATTTATCAGCTGCGGCTTGGCGTATTCGATCTGTTTTTACAGTCTTTCGATAGACGTAAATGATTTTCCGCTTCGTTTATGTTCGTTTGCCGCAATGGAAGAATTTATTAAGTCCACCAGAGTAGAGGTGAGTGTCTGAAATCTGAAATGAAAATGATAAACGATGAACATTAAGAAATCCTGTTTCCACGGTATAAAGTGTGTGTACACTGAACAAAAATTTCATTGAACCAAAGAAATATTTGGTTAATTCAAAGAATAACCATTTAACTCGAATAAATTGGATGCAACATTTCTTCGGTATTATGACCATTTATTTCAGTTTATTCGAGTCAAATGATAACTCATCGAATTAACAAAATATTTCTTTGGTTCAATGAAATTTTGTTCTCAGGGTGTTTATTTATAGTCGACCTTATACATGGATCGGCGTTCCCTTTGTAAAGCAGTTGATGTAATGTAGTTAAGGCCGCCATTTTGAACTTAACAGAGTGCACATTAAGGCAAGGTCAAAGACGGCGTACCGGGTTCTTTTTTCTCCATCGGAAAATCTAGGAAACTACTTAGCAAAGCCCGTCGTGACATTATCGATATTCCTACGTAGATAGTTACAGTAGACTATAATTAAACCTGTGCTTCCAGTATCGAATTCGTTTAGACCTCCATGCTTCCGAAAACTCTAATGACCATAACTGTAACCTTGCAAAGTGCAGATGAAGTCACAATATATTTAATTACATCCATTAACGATACCTTGACACGCCACTATTAAAGCGCAAGATTTGGATACATTGATTTTTAATAAAAATTCGCAAAAACACTTTTAAGGTGAAGTGAAACACGTCGAGGAACTTGATCGACGTCGATAAAGAAGATTTTTCTAAATGCCTACGTTGCCGACGTTCGTTTTTATATCGACAGCTATACCGAATTATATTGGATATTGTCCCGAATGGCATACTCCACCTGTCGTTTTCGTGCAATAAATATCAAGAAATCTAAGTAAAACTCCAGAAATCCTCTGGATTCGTGTTTTCTGGGGCCCTAATTGACTGCAGAGGGACCCCCTGCGCCATCTGTGATTTCCAAGTCAATTAAATTTTCACTCCGAGACCTCGTATTCCCATCGTTTTAGCATAGAATCGTATACAACACTTTTTTAGCCCTTATCCCGTTCAAATGTGAGTTTATCGATTATCAGAGTGTTCTAAATTGTCGTAAAATTGTCCTGAACCTTTCGATTCTCATATCAGAGCCTTCGATAATTGTATACTGATCGAAATATGAGAGATCGACGCCATCTTGGTTCTGCTCTGGGCTGAGTGAAAAATTCTTTTGAAAAATCCAAATTTTGAATGTGGCAGGACAATTCTTAGATGATCAGGAGTGATGTGTCAAAGTTTCGGACAGTTTGGTCTTTTACCCTTAAATAAAAGTGTTGTATTCGAATCGACTGATTTGAAGGGGGTTTCACTTAACCTTAAAGCGCCCAATTCGTATGTATCGGTTTTTAATACAAAATCGCATAACCTCTTTTAAAAGAACCCGTGATATTCAGAGTCGATGCCGCCTGCGCCGCCACCGCCGGCGTCTGCGCGAAGCTTTCGGCAATATGGATTCCGCGCTGGGCTCACGTCGGCACTCGTCGAGCGGAGTACGCGAGCACCCGTCGCCCTGCAGCCCCGCACCTGGCGCAGCCCTTGGACCCACCATGTCGACATAACCTAGAAGGGCAGTCCCTCGTCCCGGCGGAAGAGAGGGCTCAACGGCCGGAGATGTCGCAGCAAGATTACGTGCACGCGTGCCAGAGGGCAGAGCTGCTGGGCCTGCCGACCCCCAGTGAAGAGGAGTGGACCAGGACGAGGAAGGAAGAGGCCCAAGACGACGGGCGCCAGGAAAACGAGGACAAGACTATAGAGGTATCCCGGGGTGAAAAGGAGAGAGACAGAGGTACCACTTCGAGGCACATCCGGGTGATGGCGTATCGACGGGTATCGATGGCTCGGCTCCCGGCTCGATTGACCCCTATGGGCATGTTCAATTTGCAGATGTTTTAAAAAAATCGGCTAAAAAAGCCCTTTCTTTAATCGTTTAAACACGGGGAATATTAATACTGCTGTATTTTGAAAATGGTGTCACTCAGAATCGGAAAGATTATGCGGTTTGAAATTGGATTTACTCCTATTGGGCCCTGTGTTCAATTAGCGGATGTTTAAGAATAAATCAATTAAAGATGTCCTTTTTCAATCGTTTAAATATCGGGAATACTAATAATGCTTTGTTATGAAATGGTATTGCTCGAAACATTTTCTTCGGTATAACTCAATGATGCTTATGATTAGAAGAGATAAGATTCACCTTCTAGACGAAGATTTGAAGAAGTTTAATTACCAAGTCCACCCTTAAACTGTTAATTAAATTTTCTCCTTTTACTTTAACGTGACTTTCCAGATGCCTCCCAAAAAACACAAAGTGGTGGAATTCACATTTTATATACGTTAAATTAGGGGAAACAGGGTTGTAGGTGTAAACATTAAAGGTTTATTAAACAATAGCTTAATAAACGTGGAATAGACGTTATATCGACGTTGATTTTCTCGTGGAAAGGACAAAACGGGTAAAACACGATTTTTCAACGCACTTTATACGATCACTGTCGACAGTTTTACCCCATTTCTCAAAGTGTATTCCAACACTTTGTGTTCATTGGGCTTGTACAATTTTGCCGCAAAGATTATGTGGAAAGCATTTCGCGCGGATGATCACGAAAAGGTTATTTTCGCGACCTTGGCCGTGACCGAATTTACATTCAGTTATGACGCTCGCTTTGAATTGACAATGTCGCTCGTTTCTTTTCGAAACTGCGGCCTGTGAGGAATAAGTACATACATCTCGTTCCTAAATGGGTCAACCGGGACTAACTCGAAGCGTTATTTAAACTCGCAATTAAAGAACGGTTTGCAACCCTCGGGTAATCTTTTAAACATCTGTTTGCTTTCCAGAATTTGGACCAATCGGACGAAAGCGCACGGCGCGTCGGTGGCGGGTTAGATGAATTAAACAGCATCCTTAGTGCAACGCAAAAGAAGATCAACAGGTTTAAGGTCGGTGTTTAATTACTAAATTCGAAAATAGAAAAGAAAAAATAGTAATTCCGAATAAAATGAGAGATCGTTAAGTCAATATCTAGGAATTGGCCAGGGAAATTCGATTCGATCTCCTTTTCGCGATGAAACTTCACGTAGGCTTAAGGTACTATGAAAGTGTCATATATATATATATAGAATGACCTTTTCATATCACCTTGAGGTGAAGTGAAACACCCTTCAAATCAGTCGATTCGAATACAACACTTTTTTTTAAGGGTATTAGACCAAACTGTCCGAAACTTTGACACATCACTCCTGATCATCTAAGAATTGTCCTGCCACATTCAAAATTTGGATTTTTCAAAAGAATTTTTTAACTCAGCCCAGACCAGAACCAAAATGGCGTCGATCTCTCATATTTCGATCAGTATATAATTATCGAAGGCTCTGATATGAGAATCGAAAGGGTCAGGACAATTTTACGACAATTTAGAACACTTTGATAGTCGATAAACTCACATTTGAACGGGATAAGGGCAAAAAAAGTGTTGTATACGCTTCTATGCTAAAACGATGGTAATACGAGGTCTCGAAGTGAAAATTTAATTGACCTGGAAATCACAGATGGCGCAGGGGGTCCTTCTGCAGTCAATTAGGGCCCCAGAAAGCATGAATCCAGAGGATTTCTAGAGTTTTACTTCGATTTCTTGATAATTATTGTACGAAAACGACAGGCGAAGTATGCCATTTGGTACAATACCAAATATAATTCGGTATAGCTGTCGATAAAAAAACGAACGTCGGCAACGTAGGCATTTAGAAAAATCATTTTTATCGACGTTGATCAAGTTAATCGACGTGTTTCACTTCACCTTAATTTCTCGCAATTCTTTTTAGCGTTATCGGACTTGGGTTTAGAAAAATTCTGCACTTTGTGTGGCACACCCGATGTGTGCGATTCGGATTGATCGACTCGACCGGAAATTGACTTATCTGGCCGTGTCCTGCCTTTGAAGTTAAAAATAGGAAAAATCATCAGGGCTGGAAATTGGTACACGTGGGGAGCACTCCGAGGAATATAATTTTCGAACAAGATTGCAGCTAGCCCACGGAAGTGTTGCACTTCGTCGAGGATTGATCAGACCGAGTCGCTGACTTAATCCGGTGACCCAGATGAAAACGTTAGCGTACGTAATCGGCTTACCGGGATTTTACTCGCTGCACTTAATTCCTGCAGAACGCGGCGAAAAAGTTGGACAGGAATTTGCGGATTGTCCCTTTTCCTTTTTAGTGAAATTTAAAAATCAATTTTGTGGGAACATTTTAGGGTAATTTAATTGACCGTGAGAATCATTGAAATGAGGAATTGGAATTTTTTATACATCTCAATACAGTTCAGTAAGTCCTGGGGGTTGTTGAAATTCGGAGATGAATTTTTCTGTGCACTTCAATGCAGTCCAATAGATCACGAGGGTTATCGGTATTTCAAAATAATCTTTTTGCCCATTTTCGAGTAGTCCAATAAATCGTGGAGGGTAAGGGAATTTAAAATTGAATCTCTTCGAGCGTTTCAATACAGTTCGATAAATCACGAGGGTCAGGAATCGATCGTTTGGTCGAGCCTCCTTTGAAATATGTTATCCAGTTTTTCAGCTGGGATTAAAAAAAAAAAAATAGAAAAAGGACATAGGAAAAATTATCTACACAAAAATATATTGGTAGCAAAATTGATTTAAAAATCAGGGAATATTTCAAGCCATAAAGTACTGAAAAATCAGGTAATTTCCCTGCTTCTGCCCTGAGAAGAAAAAAAAAAAGAAGAAGAGATTGATCGAACCAAAGAAGTATTTCTTTGAACAGTACCGAAGAAATATATTCGGCTCAAATAAGTCGTCAGAATTCCGAAGAATCGTCGCAATTAATTTCTTTGATTGGATCAGAGCCAAATCATTATTCTTTAAACCAATGAAATGTTTCTTTGGTACTATTCAAAGAAATACTTCTCTGGTTCAGTGACGATTTTTTTTTTTTTCAGCGTGGCAGTCTTTTAATCCTGTTTTTATTCTTCGTTGGCGAGTATACCTCGTGGAGTGGATTTAGCTTGTAAACGAGATTTCCGGAAATCGGTAACCCCGAGAGCGTGCCGCAATATTGTCCCGTGTAACCGCAAGCGTAATTGTAACGCCGGTAGAGCGTATCGTCATTTCGCGGGTAATTAACACGCCATCGAAGGTCATCGACTAATGCATGACCACAGGGACATTCCGGATCGATTTCCTGATTTGGAAACAATTTAACTTTGCCCCGGCCCAAGGCAAATCCGTCGAGCGAGAGAAACGACCGTTTCGGTTTTTCATCTCGCTTTTGCGGACGTCACTGCTCGCAAAAACGCCGCCAATGGATCTTTTTTATTTAAAAAGGAAAGAAAAAACGGCTCCAAAGAGAAATAGCTCATTTCTTGGAAGGCTTTGTCGAAAATTCAAATTTAAGCCCCGCGCGAATTATCCTGACACTTTCATTTCTTATATTGGAGCCTTCAATAATTGTATGTCGATCGAGATACGAGAGCTTGACGCCATTTTGGTTCTGGTCTGGGCTAAGTTAAAATAATTTCTTTGAAAAATCCAAATTATCAAAGTGTCAGGATAATTCCTTGGTGCTCGGGAGTGATGTGTCAAAGTTTCAGAGTGTTCGATCCTATACCCTTAAGGTGAAGTGAAACACCCTTCAAATCAGTCGTTTCGAATACAACACTTTTTTTTAAGGGTATTAGACCAAACTGTCCGAAACTTTGACACGTCACTTCTGATCGTCTAAGAATTGTCCTGACACATTCAAAATTTGGATTTTTCAAAAAAATTTTTTAACTCAGTCCAGACCAGAACCAAAATGGCGTCGAGCTCTCATATTTCAATCAATATGCAATTATCGAAGGCCTGATATGAGAATCGAAAGGGTCAGGACAATTTTACGACAATTTAGAACACTCTGGTAATCGATAAACTCGCATTTGAACGGGATAAGGGCAAAAAAAGTGTTGTATGCGCTTCTATGCCAAAACGATGGTAATACGAGGTCTTGGAGTGAAAATTTAATTGACCTGGAAATCACAGATGGCGCAGGGGGTCCCTCCGCAGTCAATTAGGGCCCCAGAAGACATGAATCCAGAGGATTTCTGGAGTTTTACTTCGATTTCTTGATATTATTGTACGAAAACGACAGGCGGAGTATGCCATTTGTTACAATACTCAATATAATTCGGTATAGCTGTCGATATAAAAACGAACGTCGGCAACGTAGGCATTTAAAAAAATCTTCGTTATCGACGTCGATAAAGTTCCTCGACGTGTTTCACTTCACCTTAAAAAAAGGTTTTATTTGAGTCGGCTGGTTTGAGGGGGGTTTCACTTCACCTTAACTCGTTATTTCAAAGCAAATGAATAAATGGACTGAATAAATATCGAAATTTCAGACGGTATGCGGAAGTCTGGGGACCCTCCTGAAGGTGCGCGTGGCGTCGAGGTCGAACACGCCGGAACATAAACCATCAAAACCGAATGGAGAAGTGGCCGAAACAAAGGAAACTCCTAACCCTGAAGAGAACATGACCATCGAAACGAGTGACAACCCTGAAAATTCCGAAATCACCCCGGAAACCAACCCTGGGTCGATTCCCCAGAAGAAGGTGGACATCAACGAGAAGATGGGGTCCCATCTCGATAAGCTGGATTCCCTTATCTCAAAAGCCGAAAACGCTCAGTACAGTATGCAACACCAGTCGAAGCAGATGAAGAAGTTCTTGAAGTAAATCTCAAGCACCTCAATTAATCCTACGAATAATCAAGATCGAATCGAAATTCAAGCATGATATTCGCTGTTATGGACGAGCTTCTTTACAATTCATTATAATGGATAATGTCATCGATCCTCGGATGTCCTAGATCATTTTCTAATCTAAAATCAGGTGAAGGGAATGACGTATTATTTTTACCTCTTTGTTAAGAAAATCGAAAATCGACGGTAATGTTCACGCTTCTCGGATATTTTTATTTAGAAAGTAGATTATTGGGAGATAGCTCCGAGAAGCGCATACATTTTTACATTAACATTTGCGCCAAATTTCACTATGATGTTCGTAATCGGTGAGTTAAAATATGTAAATTTACGGAGTTTCGAATTAATCGGAGGTGTGCGCTTATCGAAACTTGACCCGATAATTGCATTCATTTTTGGAGATGAATATTTCAGAGAAATTAGATGATGTCATTGTAAGCGGTATTTCTCCTCATCTAGGTTATGTTGAGAAGTTTGATACCGTTTTCATCTCGACATAGGTGTCATTTACATAGCTTTGTACGTAATTCAGGTGACTCGATGGTTCTTCAATGTCCGCTTCGCTTGGATGAATATTTAACGGTTTAACGATCCGCTGTTTGAAGCAAATTTTCAGAATATAAAGTACCTCTATGATGTAGAGATGAATTATAATTCATGGTATGCGGCTTGCAGAAATCGGTGAAAATGGCGAACACGTACTTGACACGAATTAGAGAGTGATTCTTTGATTTTATTTTTGGACACATTTGTTGTTGAAATTTAAAAATGCAGTTTTGTTTTTTTTTTTTTTGTTATTTCAGGGTAATTTACTTGGCCGTGGGTGTCATCGAGATTAGGTATTGGATTTTTAGTACATCGATGATACTGCTCAATAAATCATGAGGATTGTCGAAATTTGAAAATGAATTTTTGTCGGATATTTCGAAACATCGGAGAACTACTTTCGAAGGTCTATTCAAGATGGCGGATTTGCTCTTTGCGTATTCCTATCTCGATTCCGAGATTTACAGCAATTAATTGCTTGTAAATTGCAGTCAAAGTACGAAACTATTATTTGTACCGATTTACGAGGAACGGAAATCAGCGATTAAAGAGTAATCAGGTTACTCCAGAGTTCGAGGTGACGGTCGATAATGCAAGACGTAATGGCTTGAATATATTTAGACTCGTAATTAGATTAATTGACGGAATACTGTTCTCTGTCCGGGTCAGTCCTGAAATTTCTGTACCGAGTTCAGACTCAATGATTACTTGTTTTTCCGTATTACGTTAAATTTACCACGAAGGTAGGTCGCTCAAAAAAAAAAAAAAGGAAACTTCAGTCATCTCGCGACATTGGATTAATTACCATTGATTATAGACATTTCTCCCTTATAGATATGTTTATTATCAGAGTATCGTTATCATTAAAACGAAGCGTACGGAGGATAATCCCAGATTAAAGAGAGTAGAAACTGTAAATTGTAAATAGCTTTACCTTGCCTTATCATCATTTGATAGTTCGTTATCATTCGCTAAAAAGCTTACAAGGAATATTTGTTGCTTACTTATTTTTTTCGGAATTGGAAAGCTTTTGCTTTTAATTTTTTGTTTTTATGTAATACGATGGTGAATGTAAATGAACGCAAAGAGATTTAATTCGAGTAATGTTAACGCCTGCTTTTTAATGTATTTGGCGCGAAACTCAACCGAGTTTCCTGATTAGAACGTCGAAGACACGTTTTGTTGAAAATGATTCGGAGAGAGTAAAGTGCTTGTACATTGTCGTTAGCGAAGTAATTGCCATAAATGTTTACATTGTAATTTACGAAATAATTAGCGTGACTGGCTCTTGCAGTCATTGACGAAACGGGTATACGGTCAGCCAGGAATCCTGTATTTAATATTTTAGCAGCATACATTTCAGACGGTCTCTCAAGTTTCTGTACGAATTACTTGAGAATGAACGTCATTCAGTGCCTTCTTTAAGTTTACTTAACAATTGCGTCAGCGCTCGAAACTGTTAAAGCGCTTAGAAGGCAAAATCCGAACCGTTGCAATCATTCCTGCAGTTGATATTCTTGTAATTAAAGTCATCGTTGTAATCATTGTTGCTAAAGGTGTTACTATATCGAGCGGTTGATACTGTTATTTTCGCCGCCAGTAATCTGGCATTATTATAAATAATCAATGTAGAAAGTGCATATCCGATTTCCAACGTTCAATGTCTCTACTAATTAACCGAAGGGTTGATACAATCGTAATCGTACTTCGACCTAGTGGGAGCGATACTCTCCCTCAAGGGAGATACAATACTTTTTGATATATAATAAAATGAGATAATTAAAAGTATTCCTCGATTAACAATTTCAAATGTAGTGCCAACGAACATTCGATTTACAGGGTGCTATGACGTAGTCAAATTAATCACTCGTACTGTACACCGGAATGTATAACTCAACGGTGTCTGTATAGATTTTCGATAAAATACCGAAAGTGTACATAAATCCAATCGAACTGGATAATGTGGCAAAATTTGTATTAGATTTAATATTTCAACTCACCGTACCGATACTCTAGATTTCACTTTTAGCTATATTTGTCCATCTACTCTGTGTCAGATGTTTGTCAATATTTTTTAATCGATTTTTAAGGAAATGTTGTCAACGATGCGTGTCAATTTTTTCTGTGATATTGCCTTCTATTTCACAGTGTATCGAAAGAAGCTACGATGACTGTATCTAATCGTATTGATTTCATCGAATCACTATAATTTGATTAGTCGTTCAATGGAATAAAGGCAATTCGCAGGGAAACCATGCGGTGTAAAGCAGGCATTTCCACCTTGAAATTTAATTTACGGTTTAATACGTTTCCGCGGGTTAGTGGAAATACACCTTTATCGGATTTAAATTATTGACACATGGTTAAGTTCATCCAAAGGTGAAGATTTCAGTCCTCGATGCTCTCGATTATATAGTGCTTGCGATAATATTAATATATCCAGATAACTGAAATTCATAAAACGGATTAATAAATCTAAAACTTACAGATGTCATTATCATTAGGTTTAGATTAGGTTTATAATTGAGTCATGAGTTACAAGGCATTAAAAGGAATAAATTTACGTGGAGTGCTGGAAACAATTTCATAAATCATTTGAACTGATTTTTTCTGACGTATTCGTGAAACGGAGGAAAAGTGGGGCATCACTTTCTAGTCAATCTTTCTACTGGAATGTCCTTGAAAAATGTCTGTAAAAGGAAATAAAATGCAAAAGACAGTGAAATGTTTAAGAAAGTGTCTTCAGAAAGACTTTCTAAGAATTGGGTATCGAGAACACTTCCGATGCATAATGCAAACCGTAATTTTCTCTTGGACATTTCCCTCGGCTACAAAAATATTCTAATTTTATAACACTTCCGTTGAAGGTTTTATTTAGACATGGTAGACTAATTTTATAAGACATTTTCAAAGTAAACTTGTGTTATCAATTTGCACAATGCCAAGTGTGTGGAAATATGTGTGAGAATTTATCGGATATATACGAAACATATAAAATTGTATTAATGTACTTTTAGCGATACATTTACCCAGTTACACTTTAAACTCTGTAAACATAATCTTTTGATGTTAACGTATGCTATTATCATTACGATAAGAGAAATGTTGTAAAATGAGCGATCCGATCGCGCTAAAACGTCCTGTGATCAATTTTCTTGTACCCAGTCTGAAAATGTTTGTACGGGCAGAGCATTTTCCATTAGGAATTTCAATTATGCGACAATATTACTATCAATATACTTCCTTTACTCATTTAATTAACGTTAAACATCCAGGTCACGAAATTCCATTTTTTTAAATACTACGACACGTTTCCCTTGGGAAAGTAAAAGCATCGATCTTGGTGTCTAAATTTTCTACATGTAACAAAAGTACTTAAAAACGGAATTTACAAATTAGTAAGGATATTTACACGCATAATCACGGTGTACTGCATGTTTATTTGCGCGAAGTACAAACACATTCGATGGAAAGAAGTGCTTCTTCATATAGAAAGTGAAATGATTTGCGGAGTCATTTTCCTTCGAGTGCTTTGGACTCGAATGCCTTCTATTGTATATGAATAATGTCAGCTTTCTACGACATGCAATGCTTCATGCATTAATGTTATATATGTACACTTCTAGGTGTGCATCTAATTGCAAGTGCATCTAGTCATTCGTTGATACTTAGGCATCGTAGAAGTATTTTTTAAGTGCGCTGTTTTTCAAACTCTATCGTCCTTTTTATATAATTGTTCATGGTAGGTCTCAAAGCAATATACAGTAACTGCTATAAATATACATTATATTATGAAATATGACATGCTTGTTGATGGTTAATAGTAATAAAACATGTTACATCGATGACCAATGTTTTATCCTTAATCACTGCCCTTTTATTTTACTTTTATTAACTGCGACAATAGAGATAAAAAATAAATCAACGTGTAAAATGCACGTTATGTATAGAATTACAATTGTTGACTGTTTTTAATGGTTTTTCTGTCACATATTTCATTTTTATATTTCAAGGATTTCCCGCTAGAATTTGAATTCGCTCTGAAGGGAACGCGATCCCGTGGCAATCTCTCAACTCATTTCTGCTTCACGGCAAAGAATACAGATGTCTCTCCATAGAAGCCCAGAAGGATACGGGCCTCTGACAGAGATGAGTTGGGAGATTGCTCACGGGCAGGGTCGTGCGATCGCATCCTGTGCTGCCCTCTGGTTTCGTACGTGAGCTTTCACCGTTTTTTGCCCCCAAGGGCGGCGCAACGAATTTCTAGCAGGGGATCGCGCACACTCGATGGCGGTGCCATCAACCAGTCATCGTTGGCGGCTCACGTACCCGTGACGGTAATACCATGCGGCAGTTGACGGTGGTGGCTTACCTACGCTTACCGACACTGCTCGCTTTTGATGGTAAGGGAAGATCACTCGTGACGCTCCATTTGACTTTACTACTTATCCACTACTATTAACACTTTACCGACCGGTGAATTTGGAAGTAAATGGCGATCACGGGNCCGTCAGTGTACCTCTTTCGTCATTCTATGTGTATCTCTTTTTCTCTACCACGAAGAATACGTTGGCTAACACGTGCGTTCTTCCTCTTACAGACGTTTTCCCTTTCCATGTATCTCTCTGCTGGCGGGAAGCTCCCATCATTTTATGCGTACTCCACCACGCAGGATGCGTTGGCTACACATATGTCTTTCTCACAGACGTCCGTTCCCCTTCCATGTCGCTACGGCGGGCAGAATCCCGCCGTTTTACGCATGTCTTTCTTTCTCTCATCACCTAGAATACATTGACTAACACATGCGTTCTCATTCTCATAGCGTTCGTCCCGTTCCACATACGCCAGGGCGGGCAGAATCCCGCCGTTTATGCATGCTTTCTTTCTCCCACCATCTAGAATATACACATGCGTTCTCTTTCTCGGCATCCCCCCTTTCTTGCCGCCGCAGATCAGCTGTTTCTGTACAATTTGGTAATTTATATTAATATGAGAAAAGTGCTAAACTTCAAAGGCTTTTTTTCACAAATTCCTGACAGATGAGACCTATTGTTTCAACAAATAGTTTTGTCTATTGAAGAATACAAAATAATGAAGTACGGCGAAAATCGGGAACAACTACGTCTCGTACTCTCCTGTAAATTACATGTGCTGCAAAGCGTAGGATTGTTCGATCTTCAATAATTATATTATATCAAGATGTAATGAGTGAAAAATGTACACCGGCCGACATGAATGCCTTTCCATCATACATTGCCGTTTCCGTGTTTGCAGGGAAGGCATTCGTGTCCTCCGCAGTACGAATCGACATACGAGTCAACAGGCAGCTGTAGAGCCTTTGGTGGTGTCTCGGGTCTAAATCTGTTTTTTGCCCCGTCTTGAGACGCAGAGTGCGGAGAAGCGGATCACGGCGGGGGGGGGGGTACGAACCCCCACTTAAAGCATATATGCCCACCCGACGGCAACTCACGCCGTCCATGCTCTTCCCCTCGCTCTGTAATGCTTCAGGTCGTCCGTGCTGCCATCTAGCGTTCCACTTTGTGACTATTTATTGGGTATCAAGCGTTAACACGGGAACTGGGCTTCTATGGAGACTTCTGAATTCTTTGTTCACGGCGTTTGAAAAAGAAACAGTATGGCCGCTTCTATAGAAAATGAGACTTAAACCAGCCGAGATAATTCTTGGGAAAAGAGTGTGGTTTTTCGCTTCTGACAAGCAGAATTCCGTCAGTTTAAAATGCAAAGTAATACGGCGGTGTCGCCCAGAGTGTTCATCGCGATCCAGAATGTTAATATCAGAGAATTGTCTCTGTGCACACAAAAAGAGATCCGTCCGATATTGCCTTGCTTGGTTAGGATGAGCTTAATTTCTCCTCTGGACATAACAAAGGATTGCGTGGAAGGCCGGAAAGAAATTCTAACCATATTGTCAGGAATTGAGTCCGTTAATTCGATCGTCGCGTTACTTTCTATCGACTTCCACGCCTTAGAAACCGACGTCCGGAAGGAGCAGCAATTAAGGTTAGGTTGCCGCTTTACTGTGATTTTTAAATCTATTTTCACCTACAGATACTTGGTTCTTTTTTCTTATTTAAAGGCATTAGAATAAAAGTTAAGGTAATGTGATATAGAAAATCAACCTTGTTATAAATTTCAGGCAGAAGTTAGGTAATACACAAAGCGACAGCATACTCGCACAGTCTTTGCAAAGCGGCCTGGCTCTGGAATTCGAACGGAGTGAATCGACTCGTCGCATACGTTTGGTCTTGAGCGAAATTCTTTTTATCTCGTCTCAGATTCATGAGCTTCAAAAGAATCAGGAGTTTCAGATTAAGCAATCCGATCTCTTCGACAATGCGGTATACATGGAAGAGATCAGTTACGTGATCTGCATCGCGCTGGCAGAATTACCAGCACTGTTGTCCATATTAGACATTGCAGAAACTTTGCTGCACGTGAAACATGGTCCAGAAATTATTTGTTGGATCGTTGCCAATAGTCCCGACAGTTTCGCTGAGGTTTGTACTCACCTCATATCGAATGGCGAGAAGCAAGAAGAATCGGCATTAGGGAGGATAAGAACCCAGGCATTAACGTTGTTATGTCAAATGAATCCTAGCCAAGCATTGACAATAAGAGCAAAGTGTGTGGAGCTTTGTCGAATGCCTGCACTGGCTATAACGTTAAGTCTGGAGAACGAAAGCGTGAACAGTTGTCGGCCGGAGAGTGACATGGTGGCATTCGTGTCCGGACTGTTACTAGGTAGCGATCAGCAAGTGAGAACGTGGATTGCCATGTTCATCAGAAATGGGCAGAAGCGAAAGTGGGAGTCTCATACAGCTCTACAATCACTGAGAGAGGAACTTCTGAGAAGATTGCAAGGAATCGTGTCGTGCAGTCCTGACAGCCAGTTGGGCGAATCCCACGTAGTTCAAGCCAGCGCTCTGCTGCGACTTTATTGTGCTCTTCGAGGAATAGGCGGCATAAAATTTCAGGATGACGAAGTATCGATGATAGTGCAACTATTGACGTCTCATCCACCTCCTTCTCCGGCTGGGGTACGATTCGTTTCTTTGGGTCTCTGCATGCTCATCGCTTGCCCCTCTCTCATTGGCCACCATAATTTAGAAAAACGAAGTATAGAGTGGGTACAATGGCTCGTCAGAGAAGAGGCTTACTTCGAAAGTGCCAGTGGTGTCTCCGCAAGCTTTGGAGAAATGTTACTACTTATGGCCATTCATTTCCACAGCAATCAACTGTCTGCCATCTGCGAACTCGTCTGTGCCACTCTGGGCATGAAAATTCCAATAAGGCCAAATAATTTGACGCGCATGAAGCAGATCTTCATGCAGGAGATATTCACAGAGCAAGTCGTCACCTCACACGCCGTCAAGGTTCCAGTGACAGCGAACTTGAATGCCAATATACCTGGATTTTTACCCGTGCATTGTATACATCAATTACTCAAATCGAGAGCCTTTGCTAAGCACAGAGTACCGATAAAAAATTGGATCTACAGACAGATTTGTGATAGCGTGCCACCGTTGCATCCAGTCCTTCCAGCACTTGTGGAAGTCTATGTTAATTCCATCTTGGTATCTAGCAGCAAGACTTCGGACCACACAAATAAGCCGATAACAGAGGACGAAATTCGAAGGGTGTTTCAAAACAGCGTCTTCGGGGCTAATTTTGACAGGAAGAAGAGTGTAATGAGTATAGCAGATGTCGAGTCAGACTGTGTCGATGTTGACACTTCGGAGCCATCCTTGACATCCCAGTTATTACTCCTGTACTATCTTTTACTATATGAGGATGTTAGATTATCCAACATGTACAATTACATGTCGCAAGGCAGGAAAGTGAAGTCTTACTCCACGGAGTTTCTTTCCGAGCTGCCGATTAAGTATCTGTTACAACAAGTGCAGAGGGACCAAATGAGCTATGCAGGATTATTTTCTCCTCTCTTGAGGCTCTTAGCCACTCATTTTCCTCACCTTTCATTGGTCGACGACTGGCTTGACGACGAAATGATTAACATCGATGCCATGACTGCTAATTACGAAACGGTTGTTGTCAACGATATGTCCATTATTGAAGCGTTTGGTCATGTCAAGACTTGCCCCTCCAGGACCGGTCGAATGCTTAGACAATTGATGTCGATGAAGACTACCGACATCTGGCCACATGCCGAAACAATTATTCACTTCTTCAAAGCCATTCTTGATGACAAAGTACCTCGATACATACAAGGTTAGGTTTCACGTCAAATATGACAGTATACGTTCCATGACTTAATATTTAGATTAACTTTATGTACTTTACAGAACTTTACAAGCAAGTTTGGTTGCGATTGAATACCGTCTTGCCACGGTGTTTATGGGTTATGTCGATAAATGCCCTGTTAATCGAAAATTCAACAGTGAAGAACGTATTCCTTACACAAGAGAACATTGTTCTGGACCCGCTGCAGGTATTGCGTTGTGACATGAGGGTGTTTAGGTGTGCTCCAGTATTATCCGTCATCTTGAGGTAATTTTTAGCTTAAAGGAACATATAATGCTATCGTTGGTGTTAATCGATGTAAAGTTAATTAAACCTTCACTGCGTTAGGATTTTACAAGCCACGTTGGCAGCTTCTCGGTCCCAGTTGTCAAGGCACATGCAGGACAGACCTTTGACAGAGAAGATCGGTCAACTGACAAGCGAAGCCGAGAGAGAGGATCTTCGCACAGCCCTCGTTGCTGGTCAAGAAAGTGCAGCGGTACAGATTTTGCTCGAGACGTGTCTCGAAACACAAGAGGATCGAGAGACTCCGGGGCAGATGTGGTCCCTCAGGGAGATCCGCAGTGTCGTTTGTTCATATTTACACCAGGTTTTCATCGCAGATCCCTCCCTGGCGAAATTGGTGCACTTTCAGGTACAGGTTATGTTTGGCATAATTACGTTAAAAGTCAACGGTCACATTTTTACATTAATATTCGTTGTACTTCAGGGATACCCAAGAGAATTGCTCCCCATAACTGTGTCTGGGATTCCCTCGATGCATATCTGCTTGGACTGGATCCCAGAATTGTTATCTCAACCTGAACCTGAGAAGCAAGTCTTCGCTGTTGACTTGGCCTCTCATCTTGCCGTTCAATATGCTCTTCCGAAAGCTTTGAGCGTTTCTCGCCTCGCTATTAATACCTTGGTCACTCTATTGGGCGTGTTACCTGCGAAAGATCGAGTAATCCTGTTTATGCCGGTACTTAGTGCTCTCACCAGGATTTGTTTGGCATTTCCACCTTTGGCCGAAGATACCACAGGATTGTTGATGCAGCTCGGAAGAGTCAGTTCTGCTCAGGCAGCTTTAGGTGACAAATCTGCAGAGATTCTTCGTCAAGAAGTTAACGCGACGTTTTGCACTCTCCTGCAAAAGGCCATCCTTCAGTCCAGGGTTTACTGAACTAAGATTCCTAACCTAAAAAGTTGAACATCGGAACGTACTTCAATTTCAGTTTGTCAAGATTACGAGCCAGATTAATTAACTCCCTGTACTATAAATCTTGTACATACTTTATTGTAATGCAACGTAAAGTGCTTTTTTTCAGAAACATCGACTCTATTTGAGTCTAAAGAGTCGAGTCCACATTTAACCTATATGTGATCGTTTGTACATAAGAATTATTTATACCTCTTGTTTATAAAGCCCGAAATGAATGATTAATAAGAAAACTGAGATTTATAGAGAATGTCTGGTGTTTCTGGTCGTTATTTGGCGTCCTTTACTATTTCCATTCAATTTTATTATCGACGAACACTTATCAGGCCGAGAAGGTAAGACCACTTGTACATTTCTTAATAAATTTTGTGAATGTTGTGTTTGTATCTTCTGTCGGTATCTTGCGTCTCTCGATGCTTGATGACAAAGTAGCTTCTGTGTTCTGCATATGTGCACACACGCTTCTCTATATTGCAAGATGTCTTATATCAGATGAGAAATGCAATATAAAGGCCTTCCGTTTCTTGACTCAGTAGCTCGCCCATATTCGTCTCGCCTTCGTCAATATGCCAGTTCGATGTGAATTTGCTTTTATATTTCCATGTATGAAAATCTTTATATTTATCCGTATGCAGAAATAATTAGTTCACTTGGCCAATGTTTGTCTCTGTCACTATTTAGTTCTGGTTAAACCGTTTTATTAATATTATAAAATATTTCAAGCCATAAATCAAATTTACCAAGTTAATTTAATATTTCGCGTGATCTACTCAGTGCTGTAAAATTCTCGACAGGTTTAAGTTTGAGTAATATAACCGAGAATGTTACGGTAATTTAAAATAATTTATTACTCTTAATAAGTAATATTCACGAAGTCAAGGTACTTTTAAGTTGAAAACACTGTCCCTTTTATTTTCGATTCCTCTCTTGCTTGCGATGATTTTCCACTTCCGCCAGGGGAAATATATTTTTATACATTGGTGGTATTATTCGCCGTGATTTGCAATTTATCTCCTTGCTGCAAGAAAGTGTACCAATTCTGAATATTTCGTAAGACTTATGGTGAAGTGAAACACGTCGATTAACTCGATCGACGTCGATAAAGAAGATTTTTTTAAATGCCTACGTTGCCGACGTTCGTTTTTATATCGACAGCTATACCGAATTATATTTGGTATTGTACCAAATGGCATACTCCGCCTGTCGTTTTCGTACAATAATATCAAGAAATCGAAATAAAACTCTAGAAATCCTCTGGATTCATGCTTTTTGGGGCCCTAATTGACTGCGGAGGGACCCCCTGCGCCATCTGTGATTTCCAGGTCAATTAAATTTTCACTCCGAGACCTCATATTATCATCGTTTTAGGATAGAAGCGTATATAACACTTTTTTTGCCCTTATCCCGTTCAAATGTGAGTTTATCGACTATTAAAGTGTTCTAAATTGTCGTAAAATTGTCCTGACCCTTTAGTTTCTCATATCAGAGCCTTCGATAATTATATACTGATCGAAATATGAGAGATCGACGGCATTTTGGTTCTGGTCTGGGCTGAGTTAAAAAATTTTGTTGAAAAATCCAAATTTTGAATGTGTCAGGACAATTCTTAGATGATCAGGAGCGATGTGTCAAGGTTTCGGACAGTTTGGTCTAATACCCTTAAAAAAAAAGTGTTGTATTCGAATCGACTGATTTGAAGGGTGTTTCACTTCACCTTATCTTGGGAAATGCATCGTATTTTTCAAGTAGCAAAAATGTATCAATTGGTGGATCCTTCCTGAGTATTTTTCAAGCGGGTTCAACAAGACGAAAGTTACTTTTGTACGTGGGGGTGGACTCAGGTTACCCGCCGAGCTTCCCTTGTTCTTTCACCGAAACGAGCACTCGTCCGGAGAACTGGAAAGCCAAATAAAAAAAAGGAACAGGAAGGAGGGAAAAGTAAACCAAAAGAAGACACAATTGGCGACCCGGAATCGATCGAATGGCGTCCCTCGGTCGCGATTTAAGCATTTCGGTCGTGTACAATCTCGCGTGGGGTTTTCGCTATGGCAATCGAATTAGCTCGGTGCCATTTTGCCGATTCCCTTCGATGTTTCTACCGCAAGGCTCGCACGAGAAATCCGTGGCAGGGCCCTTTCATTTTATTTTACAAACCGTCCAACGACCCAATCTAATTACTCCGACCGTAAACCTCCCTGCGGAAGGCCAGGAGGAATGACTTTTTCACAATTGAATACGAATAATCGAGCGTTTCGAAATCGACGAGAATGCGAAAAAAAGGAAACTGGAACCGTGGACCAGTAATACGCAATTATTTTAACCCCGCCGTCGGAATTAAATGCAGGTAAATGTCATGGCATTGGCCATGAATTTTATTTTAACAACGCACTTAGGGAGGTTTCAATTTCTCTCCGTGGAATGATTATAAACATTTCCTTTATGATTATTTTAACGCATCGAAATAATTGTTCTCGGTGACGTTTCACTCCCCTTTGAATAGTGACAAAGAAATATTCCTTCGAACGGTACCAATGAAATATACTTTTAATTCAAAGAATAATTCTTTCGCTCGAACAAGTCGTCAGAATTCCGAATAAATCGTCGCATCGAGTAAATTATAATTCATTTGAATGAAATAATTATTTCTTCGACACGATTTGAAGAAATATTTCCCAGATTCAGTGAGAACTTTTATTCGCTGCATGAAATTCTTGAGAGTTAAGGTGAAGTGAAACCCCCTTCAAATCAGTCGATTCGAATACAACACTTTTTTTTATGGGTAAAAGTCCAAACTGTCCGAAACTTTGACACGTCACTTCGGACCATCTAAGAATTGTCCTGACACATTCAAAATTTGGATTTTTCAAAACAATTTTTTTATTTAGTCCAGACCAGAACCAAAATGGCGTCGAGCTCTCATATTTCGATCAATATACAATTATCGAAGGCTCTAATATGAGAAACAAAAAGGCCAGGACAATTTTACGACAATTTAGAACACTCTGGTAATCGATAAACTCGCATTTGAACGGGATAAAGGCAAAAAAAGTGTTGTATGCGATTCTATGCTAAAACGATGGGAATACGAGGTCTCGGAGTGAAAATTTAATTCACCTGGAAATCACAGATGGCGCAGGGGGTCCCTCTGCAGGTCAATTAAGGCCCCAGAAAGCACGAATCCAGAGGATTTCTACAGTTTTACTTCGATTTCTTGATAATTATTGTACGAAAACGAGAGGCGGGGTGTGCCATTTGGTACAATACCCAATATAATTCGACCCAGCTGTCGATATAAAAACGAACGTCGGCAACGTAGGCATTTAGAAAAATCTTTATCGACGTCGATCAAGTTTCTCGACGTGTTTCAGTTCAACTTAAGGTGCCGACGTTCGTTTTTATATTGACAGCTGGGTCGAATTATATTGTATATTGTACCAAATAGCATATTCCACCTGTCGTTTGCGTACAATAATTATAAAGAAATCGAAGTAAAACTCCAGAAATCCTCTGGATTCATGCCTTCTTGGGCCCTAATTGACTGCGGAGGGACCCCCTGCGCCATCTGTGATTTCCAGGTCAATTAAATTTTCACTCCGAGACCCCGTATTACCATCGTTTTAGCAAAGAAGCGCATACAACACTTTTTTGCCTTTATCCCGTTGAAATGCGAGTTTATCGATTACCAGAGTGTTCTAAATTGTCGTAAAATTGTCCTGACGCTTTCGATTCTCATATCAGAGCCTTCGATAATTGTATATCGATCGAAATATCAGAGATCGACGCCATTTTGGTTCCGGTCTGGGCTAAGTTAACAAAATTTTTCCAAAAATTCAAAGTTTGAACGTGTCAGGACAATTCTTAGATGGTCAGGAGTGATGTGCCAAAGTTTCGGAGAGTTCAGTCTAATACTCTTAAAAAAAAGTGTTGTATTCGAATCGACTGATTTGAAGGATGTTTCACTTCACCTTAATGGGAATTATATCGTAAGTTCGGCGTCGTCTCTTGCGTATGCAAAATGGCGGATGCTAATGTCGACGACATTGTCCGTCGTCGGGTTAACCGCAAGAAATGGCACGTGAAATGAGTTTCTCGTCGTGCGAGGACTTGGAAGAATACAGACGTCTCGGTTGTCGGATTGAAATCACGAGGAAGGTGTTGGTGGCCGTAACAATAACCGTAACAGTGATACTTGCTCTAGTATCGCCGATAAAGAGGACCGGCGTAAAAATTAAACGACATTACGAGCCGTTTTACGGCCGTTAAACGCAATGCTCCTTTGGGGACACTTATATACGTTTGAATACATTTACAGCTGCATTTACGGGATCCATTATAGCCAAGAGCTGGTCGAACCGATTTTATTTCCGGCCTTGTCTTACAATCTTCAGAGTTTCGCGCCAAATACATGTAAGAAGTAGGTCCATCGTCGCGGTACTCCCAAAGATTATTTAAAAACTGAAAGAAACAGTTTGTTTGCTCGAAATGTCTAAATATAAATGTCTCGGAATAATATTCACGTCCTTTATTTAGTTTGTTAGATTTCACAATGGGTAGGGAGGATGCCGCCATTAGGGTAAGTCCGGGATAGTTGGACCATGTTGTTTTAAAGTAATTTTTTCTGAAACTTCGCAATGTCTAGGATTTGGTATATTTTTTTATAATAAGTATATATGACCTTGAACAATTGTAAGCACTTCTCCAGCTGCTACACTAATCACACTTGAAGTTATGATTTTTTCTTTTTTTTACTCGGTAGTCCATCTATCCCGGGGGTACTCGGGTTAGATGGACCACCTCCTAGGGATTGATGGACCTCTGGTATACGTTACTAAATCAGGGTGTAACACAAGAAATACATGTTATCAAAGGTATAAACATTGTTTATTTCAAAGTATAAAGTTATAAACTGCTTGAAAAGTGATTAGTATAGAGTTATAAACTATTTGAAAAAGGATAAGTAAATTTGATAGTCAATATACTTAGAAAATATAGGTAGTCTGATTTATATTCACATCCATCCATCCATTCATCCATATATCCATTTATATAGAAAGTAAAGCCCTAATAGGAGATATGGTCCGCCTATCCCAGGTTTTTTCAAGTAGTCCATCTATCCCAATTGTCGGGGATAGATGGACCAGTTTCCCGTCCAGACAAACAACGCTACCGGCATGCCATTTTAGGTCAAGATTGTACTCAAGTATACACTTGAGTTATAGGATTGATCTTACGTCGAAATCATTTAAACTAACTTAACCACATATCAAATAAATCCAGTATAAAATATTTTTCAACTCACCAAAAGAAATAAACAAAGTTTTCTTCTAAAATACGCATGAAACTCATGAGCAAAACTAAGCGTGGTTCCGTCTACTCAAGAAGAACAACTTCAGACAACGACTGCAGCGCTGCTGTGACACCCCAGCCAAATATTCGACTAGTCCGTCTATACCGGTGGTCCATATATCTCGGACTTACCCTAATTAAGGAAATTACTAATTATTCGGCACGGAGGGCTCACAATTTTCCGAATTTCTACGTGGAAACTGAGATTTTTTCATCGTCGGCGTACAAAAGGCGAGCATTCGTGTCCGCTACTGTACACAAATGGATTTTGACTTTTCGCCAAGTTTCTTCGGGAGACCCGGGGTCCATTTATGGCCGTTGACACGTACCCAGCATCTTAATCAGAATTCGCCACGGCGTTCTTCCGCAGTCCCTGAAATTCCGACATCAGGACTTTATTAAGGCGATTTCCCTCGCTATTCCATAACCTCAAAGTCCAACTCTTTGGCGTCTAAACTGGCTCGTCGTTCTCTCGAGAGCGAAGTGAGTCGCATGTCCTGCACTGACAAGGTAACATTCCCAAGTGTCCGCCTCCGATCTTATTGAGTTTCATATATGTTGAAGAACACAAAAATC